>NC_040280.1:367500-382500 GCF_004118075.2 Vigna unguiculata | reverse complement strand
AACCCTAAACCCTAAACCCTAAACCCTAAACCCTAAACCCTAAACCCTAAACCCTAAACCCTAAACCCTAAACCCTAAACCCTAAACCCTAAACCCTAAACCCTAAACCCTAAACCCTAAACCCTAAACCCTAAACCCTAAACCCTAAACCCTAAACCCTAAACCCTAAACCCTAAACCCTAAACCCTAAACCCTAAACCCTAAACCCTAAACCCTAAACCCTAAACCCTAAACCCTAAACCCTAAACCCTAAACCCTAAACCCTAAACCCTAAACCCTAAACCCTAAACCCTAAACCCTAAACCCTAAACCCTAAACCCTAAACCCTAAACCCTAAACCCTAAACCCTAAACCCTAAACCCTAAACCCTAAACCCTAAACCCTAAACCCTAAACCCTAAACCCTAAACCCTAAACCCTAAACCCTAAACCCTAAACCCTAAACCCTAAACCCTAAACCCTAAACCCTAAACCCTAAACCCTAAACCCTAAACCCTAAACCCTAAACCCTAAACCCTAAACCCTAAACCCTAAACCCTAAACCCTAAACCCTAAACCCTAAACCCTAAACCCTAAACCCTAAACCCTAAACCCTAAACCCTAAACCCTAAACCCTAAACCCTAAACCCTAAACCCTAAACCCTAAACCCTAAACCCTAAACCCTAAACCCTAAACCCTAAACCCTAAACCCTAAACCCTAAACCCTAAACCCTAAACCCTAAACCCTAAACCCTAAACCCTAAACCCTAAACCCTAAACCCTAAACCCTAAACCCTAAACCCTAAACCCTAAACCCTAAACCCTAAACCCTAAACCCTAAACCCTAAACCCTAAACCCTAAACCCTAAACCCTAAACCCTAAACCCTAAACCCTAAACCCTAAACCCTAAACCCTAAACCCTAAACCCTAAACCCTAAACCCTAAACCCTAAACCCTAAACCCTAAACCCTAAACCCTAAACCCTAAACCCTAAACCCTAAACCCTAAACCCTAAACCCTAAACCCTAAACCCTAAACCCTAAACCCTAAACCCTAAACCCTAAACCCTAAACCCTAAACCCTAAACCCTAAACCCTAAACCCTAAACCCTAAACCCTAAACCCTAAACCCTAAACCCTAAACCCTAAACCCTAAACCCTAAACCCTAAACCCTAAACCCTAAACCCTAAACCCTAAACCCTAAACCCTAAACCCTAAACCCTAAACCCTAAACCCTAAACCCTAAACCCTAAACCCTAAACCCTAAACCCTAAACCCTAAACCCTAAACCCTAAACCCTAAACCCTAAACCCTAAACCCTAAACCCTAAACCCTAAACCCTAAACCCTAAACCCTAAACCCTAAACCCTAAACCCTAAACCCTAAACCCTAAACCCTAAACCCTAAACCCTAAACCCTAAACCCTAAACCCTAAACCCTAAACCCTAAACCCTAAACCCTAAACCCTAAACCCTAAACCCTAAACCCTAAACCCTAAACCCTAAACCCTAAACCCTAAACCCTAAACCCTAAACCCTAAACCCTAAACCCTAAACCCTAAACCCTAAACCCTAAACCCTAAACCCTAAACCCTAAACCCTAAACCCTAAACCCTAAACCCTAAACCCTAAACCCTAAACCCTAAACCCTAAACCCTAAACCCTAAACCCTAAACCCTAAACCCTAAACCCTAAACCCTAAACCCTAAACCCTAAACCCTAAACCCTAAACCCTAAACCCTAAACCCTAAACCCTAAACCCTAAACCCTAAACCCTAAACCCTAAACCCTAAACCCTAAACCCTAAACCCTAAACCCTAAACCCTAAACCCTAAACCCTAAACCCTAAACCCTAAACCCTAAACCCTAAACCCTAAACCCTAAACCCTAAACCCTAAACCCTAAACCCTAAACCCTAAACCCTAAACCCTAAACCCTAAACCCTAAACCCTAAACCCTAAACCCTAAACCCTAAACCCTAAACCCTAAACCCTAAACCCTAAACCCTAAACCCTAAACCCTAAACCCTAAACCCTAAACCCTAAACCCTAAACCCTAAACCCTAAACCCTAAACCCTAAACCCTAAACCCTAAACCCTAAACCCTAAACCCTAAACCCTAAACCCTAAACCCTAAACCCTAAACCCTAAACCCTAAACCCTAAACCCTAAACCCTAAACCCTAAACCCTAAACCCTAAACCCTAAACCCTAAACCCTAAACCCTAAACCCTAAACCCTAAACCCTAAACCCTAAACCCTAAACCCTAAACCCTAAACCCTAAACCCTAAACCCTAAACCCTAAACCCTAAACCCTAAACCCTAAACCCTAAACCCTAAACCCTAAACCCTAAACCCTAAACCCTAAACCCTAAACCCTAAACCCTAAACCCTAAACCCTAAACCCTAAACCCTAAACCCTAAACCCTAAACCCTAAACCCTAAACCCTAAACCCTAAACCCTAAACCCTAAACCCTAAACCCTAAACCCTAAACCCTAAACCCTAAACCCTAAACCCTAAACCCTAAACCCTAAACCCTAAACCCTAAACCCTAAACCCTAAACCCTAAACCCTAAACCCTAAACCCTAAACCCTAAACCCTAAACCCTAAACCCTAAACCCTAAACCCTAAACCCTAAACCCTAAACCCTAAACCCTAAACCCTAAACCCTAAACCCTAAACCCTAAACCCTAAACCCTAAACCCTAAACCCTAAACCCTAAACCCTAAACCCTAAACCCTAAACCCTAAACCCTAAACCCTAAACCCTAAACCCTAAACCCTAAACCCTAAACCCTAAACCCTAAACCCTAAACCCTAAACCCTAAACCCTAAACCCTAAACCCTAAACCCTAAACCCTAAACCCTAAACCCTAAACCCTAAACCCTAAACCCTAAACCCTAAACCCTAAACCCTAAACCCTAAACCCTAAACCCTAAACCCTAAACCCTAAACCCTAAACCCTAAACCCTAAACCCTAAACCCTAAACCCTAAACCCTAAACCCTAAACCCTAAACCCTAAACCCTAAACCCTAAACCCTAAACCCTAAACCCTAAACCCTAAACCCTAAACCCTAAACCCTAAACCCTAAACCCTAAACCCTAAACCCTAAACCCTAAACCCTAAACCCTAAACCCTAAACCCTAAACCCTAAACCCTAAACCCTAAACCCTAAACCCTAAACCCTAAACCCTAAACCCTAAACCCTAAACCCTAAACCCTAAACCCTAAACCCTAAACCCTAAACCCTAAACCCTAAACCCTAAACCCTAAACCCTAAACCCTAAACCCTAAACCCTAAACCCTAAACCCTAAACCCTAAACCCTAAACCCTAAACCCTAAACCCTAAACCCTAAACCCTAAACCCTAAACCCTAAACCCTAAACCCTAAACCCTAAACCCTAAACCCTAAACCCTAAACCCTAAACCCTAAACCCTAAACCCTAAACCCTAAACCCTAAACCCTAAACCCTAAACCCTAAACCCTAAACCCTAAACCCTAAACCCTAAACCCTAAACCCTAAACCCTAAACCCTAAACCCTAAACCCTAAACCCTAAACCCTAAACCCTAAACCCTAAACCCTAAACCCTAAACCCTAAACCCTAAACCCTAAACCCTAAACCCTAAACCCTAAACCCTAAACCCTAAACCCTAAACCCTAAACCCTAAACCCTAAACCCTAAACCCTAAACCCTAAACCCTAAACCCTAAACCCTAAACCCTAAACCCTAAACCCTAAACCCTAAACCCTAAACCCTAAACCCTAAACCCTAAACCCTAAACCCTAAACCCTAAACCCTAAACCCTAAACCCTAAACCCTAAACCCTAAACCCTAAACCCTAAACCCTAAACCCTAAACCCTAAACCCTAAACCCTAAACCCTAAACCCTAAACCCTAAACCCTAAACCCTAAACCCTAAACCCTAAACCCTAAACCCTAAACCCTAAACCCTAAACCCTAAACCCTAAACCCTAAACCCTAAACCCTAAACCCTAAACCCTAAACCCTAAACCCTAAACCCTAAACCCTAAACCCTAAACCCTAAACCCTAAACCCTAAACCCTAAACCCTAAACCCTAAACCCTAAACCCTAAACCCTAAACCCTAAACCCTAAACCCTAAACCCTAAACCCTAAACCCTAAACCCTAAACCCTAAACCCTAAACCCTAAACCCTAAACCCTAAACCCTAAACCCTAAACCCTAAACCCTAAACCCTAAACCCTAAACCCTAAACCCTAAACCCTAAACCCTAAACCCTAAACCCTAAACCCTAAACCCTAAACCCTAAACCCTAAACCCTAAACCCTAAACCCTAAACCCTAAACCCTAAACCCTAAACCCTAAACCCTAAACCCTAAACCCTAAACCCTAAACCCTAAACCCTAAACCCTAAACCCTAAACCCTAAACCCTAAACCCTAAACCCTAAACCCTAAACCCTAAACCCTAAACCCTAAACCCTAAACCCTAAACCCTAAACCCTAAACCCTAAACCCTAAACCCTAAACCCTAAACCCTAAACCCTAAACCCTAAACCCTAAACCCTAAACCCTAAACCCTAAACCCTAAACCCTAAACCCTAAACCCTAAACCCTAAACCCTAAACCCTAAACCCTAAACCCTAAACCCTAAACCCTAAACCCTAAACCCTAAACCCTAAACCCTAAACCCTAAACCCTAAACCCTAAACCCTAAACCCTAAACCCTAAACCCTAAACCCTAAACCCTAAACCCTAAACCCTAAACCCTAAACCCTAAACCCTAAACCCTAAACCCTAAACCCTAAACCCTAAACCCTAAACCCTAAACCCTAAACCCTAAACCCTAAACCCTAAACCCTAAACCCTAAACCCTAAACCCTAAACCCTAAACCCTAAACCCTAAACCCTAAACCCTAAACCCTAAACCCTAAACCCTAAACCCTAAACCCTAAACCCTAAACCCTAAACCCTAAACCCTAAACCCTAAACCCTAAACCCTAAACCCTAAACCCTAAACCCTAAACCCTAAACCCTAAACCCTAAACCCTAAACCCTAAACCCTAAACCCTAAACCCTAAACCCTAAACCCTAAACCCTAAACCCTAAACCCTAAACCCTAAACCCTAAACCCTAAACCCTAAACCCTAAACCCTAAACCCTAAACCCTAAACCCTAAACCCTAAACCCTAAACCCTAAACCCTAAACCCTAAACCCTAAACCCTAAACCCTAAACCCTAAACCCTAAACCCTAAACCCTAAACCCTAAACCCTAAACCCTAAACCCTAAACCCTAAACCCTAAACCCTAAACCCTAAACCCTAAACCCTAAACCCTAAACCCTAAACCCTAAACCCTAAACCCTAAACCCTAAACCCTAAACCCTAAACCCTAAACCCTAAACCCTAAACCCTAAACCCTAAACCCTAAACCCTAAACCCTAAACCCTAAACCCTAAACCCTAAACCCTAAACCCTAAACCCTAAACCCTAAACCCTAAACCCTAAACCCTAAACCCTAAACCCTAAACCCTAAACCCTAAACCCTAAACCCTAAACCCTAAACCCTAAACCCTAAACCCTAAACCCTAAACCCTAAACCCTAAACCCTAAACCCTAAACCCTAAACCCTAAACCCTAAACCCTAAACCCTAAACCCTAAACCCTAAACCCTAAACCCTAAACCCTAAACCCTAAACCCTAAACCCTAAACCCTAAACCCTAAACCCTAAACCCTAAACCCTAAACCCTAAACCCTAAACCCTAAACCCTAAACCCTAAACCCTAAACCCTAAACCCTAAACCCTAAACCCTAAACCCTAAACCCTAAACCCTAAACCCTAAACCCTAAACCCTAAACCCTAAACCCTAAACCCTAAACCCTAAACCCTAAACCCTAAACCCTAAACCCTAAACCCTAAACCCTAAACCCTAAACCCTAAACCCTAAACCCTAAACCCTAAACCCTAAACCCTAAACCCTAAACCCTAAACCCTAAACCCTAAACCCTAAACCCTAAACCCTAAACCCTAAACCCTAAACCCTAAACCCTAAACCCTAAACCCTAAACCCTAAACCCTAAACCCTAAACCCTAAACCCTAAACCCTAAACCCTAAACCCTAAACCCTAAACCCTAAACCCTAAACCCTAAACCCTAAACCCTAAACCCTAAACCCTAAACCCTAAACCCTAAACCCTAAACCCTAAACCCTAAACCCTAAACCCTAAACCCTAAACCCTAAACCCTAAACCCTAAACCCTAAACCCTAAACCCTAAACCCTAAACCCTAAACCCTAAACCCTAAACCCTAAACCCTAAACCCTAAACCCTAAACCCTAAACCCTAAACCCTAAACCCTAAACCCTAAACCCTAAACCCTAAACCCTAAACCCTAAACCCTAAACCCTAAACCCTAAACCCTAAACCCTAAACCCTAAACCCTAAACCCTAAACCCTAAACCCTAAACCCTAAACCCTAAACCCTAAACCCTAAACCCTAAACCCTAAACCCTAAACCCTAAACCCTAAACCCTAAACCCTAAACCCTAAACCCTAAACCCTAAACCCTAAACCCTAAACCCTAAACCCTAAACCCTAAACCCTAAACCCTAAACCCTAAACCCTAAACCCTAAACCCTAAACCCTAAACCCTAAACCCTAAACCCTAAACCCTAAACCCTAAACCCTAAACCCTAAACCCTAAACCCTAAACCCTAAACCCTAAACCCTAAACCCTAAACCCTAAACCCTAAACCCTAAACCCTAAACCCTAAACCCTAAACCCTAAACCCTAAACCCTAAACCCTAAACCCTAAACCCTAAACCCTAAACCCTAAACCCTAAACCCTAAACCCTAAACCCTAAACCCTAAACCCTAAACCCTAAACCCTAAACCCTAAACCCTAAACCCTAAACCCTAAACCCTAAACCCTAAACCCTAAACCCTAAACCCTAAACCCTAAACCCTAAACCCTAAACCCTAAACCCTAAACCCTAAACCCTAAACCCTAAACCCTAAACCCTAAACCCTAAACCCTAAACCCTAAACCCTAAACCCTAAACCCTAAACCCTAAACCCTAAACCCTAAACCCTAAACCCTAAACCCTAAACCCTAAACCCTAAACCCTAAACCCTAAACCCTAAACCCTAAACCCTAAACCCTAAACCCTAAACCCTAAACCCTAAACCCTAAACCCTAAACCCTAAACCCTAAACCCTAAACCCTAAACCCTAAACCCTAAACCCTAAACCCTAAACCCTAAACCCTAAACCCTAAACCCTAAACCCTAAACCCTAAACCCTAAACCCTAAACCCTAAACCCTAAACCCTAAACCCTAAACCCTAAACCCTAAACCCTAAACCCTAAACCCTAAACCCTAAACCCTAAACCCTAAACCCTAAACCCTAAACCCTAAACCCTAAACCCTAAACCCTAAACCCTAAACCCTAAACCCTAAACCCTAAACCCTAAACCCTAAACCCTAAACCCTAAACCCTAAACCCTAAACCCTAAACCCTAAACCCTAAACCCTAAACCCTAAACCCTAAACCCTAAACCCTAAACCCTAAACCCTAAACCCTAAACCCTAAACCCTAAACCCTAAACCCTAAACCCTAAACCCTAAACCCTAAACCCTAAACCCTAAACCCTAAACCCTAAACCCTAAACCCTAAACCCTAAACCCTAAACCCTAAACCCTAAACCCTAAACCCTAAACCCTAAACCCTAAACCCTAAACCCTAAACCCTAAACCCTAAACCCTAAACCCTAAACCCTAAACCCTAAACCCTAAACCCTAAACCCTAAACCCTAAACCCTAAACCCTAAACCCTAAACCCTAAACCCTAAACCCTAAACCCTAAACCCTAAACCCTAAACCCTAAACCCTAAACCCTAAACCCTAAACCCTAAACCCTAAACCCTAAACCCTAAACCCTAAACCCTAAACCCTAAACCCTAAACCCTAAACCCTAAACCCTAAACCCTAAACCCTAAACCCTAAACCCTAAACCCTAAACCCTAAACCCTAAACCCTAAACCCTAAACCCTAAACCCTAAACCCTAAACCCTAAACCCTAAACCCTAAACCCTAAACCCTAAACCCTAAACCCTAAACCCTAAACCCTAAACCCTAAACCCTAAACCCTAAACCCTAAACCCTAAACCCTAAACCCTAAACCCTAAACCCTAAACCCTAAACCCTAAACCCTAAACCCTAAACCCTAAACCCTAAACCCTAAACCCTAAACCCTAAACCCTAAACCCTAAACCCTAAACCCTAAACCCTAAACCCTAAACCCTAAACCCTAAACCCTAAACCCTAAACCCTAAACCCTAAACCCTAAACCCTAAACCCTAAACCCTAAACCCTAAACCCTAAACCCTAAACCCTAAACCCTAAACCCTAAACCCTAAACCCTAAACCCTAAACCCTAAACCCTAAACCCTAAACCCTAAACCCTAAACCCTAAACCCTAAACCCTAAACCCTAAACCCTAAACCCTAAACCCTAAACCCTAAACCCTAAACCCTAAACCCTAAACCCTAAACCCTAAACCCTAAACCCTAAACCCTAAACCCTAAACCCTAAACCCTAAACCCTAAACCCTAAACCCTAAACCCTAAACCCTAAACCCTAAACCCTAAACCCTAAACCCTAAACCCTAAACCCTAAACCCTAAACCCTAAACCCTAAACCCTAAACCCTAAACCCTAAACCCTAAACCCTAAACCCTAAACCCTAAACCCTAAACCCTAAACCCTAAACCCTAAACCCTAAACCCTAAACCCTAAACCCTAAACCCTAAACCCTAAACCCTAAACCCTAAACCCTAAACCCTAAACCCTAAACCCTAAACCCTAAACCCTAAACCCTAAACCCTAAACCCTAAACCCTAAACCCTAAACCCTAAACCCTAAACCCTAAACCCTAAACCCTAAACCCTAAACCCTAAACCCTAAACCCTAAACCCTAAACCCTAAACCCTAAACCCTAAACCCTAAACCCTAAACCCTAAACCCTAAACCCTAAACCCTAAACCCTAAACCCTAAACCCTAAACCCTAAACCCTAAACCCTAAACCCTAAACCCTAAACCCTAAACCCTAAACCCTAAACCCTAAACCCTAAACCCTAAACCCTAAACCCTAAACCCTAAACCCTAAACCCTAAACCCTAAACCCTAAACCCTAAACCCTAAACCCTAAACCCTAAACCCTAAACCCTAAACCCTAAACCCTAAACCCTAAACCCTAAACCCTAAACCCTAAACCCTAAACCCTAAACCCTAAACCCTAAACCCTAAACCCTAAACCCTAAACCCTAAACCCTAAACCCTAAACCCTAAACCCTAAACCCTAAACCCTAAACCCTAAACCCTAAACCCTAAACCCTAAACCCTAAACCCTAAACCCTAAACCCTAAACCCTAAACCCTAAACCCTAAACCCTAAACCCTAAACCCTAAACCCTAAACCCTAAACCCTAAACCCTAAACCCTAAACCCTAAACCCTAAACCCTAAACCCTAAACCCTAAACCCTAAACCCTAAACCCTAAACCCTAAACCCTAAACCCTAAACCCTAAACCCTAAACCCTAAACCCTAAACCCTAAACCCTAAACCCTAAACCCTAAACCCTAAACCCTAAACCCTAAACCCTAAACCCTAAACCCTAAACCCTAAACCCTAAACCCTAAACCCTAAACCCTAAACCCTAAACCCTAAACCCTAAACCCTAAACCCTAAACCCTAAACCCTAAACCCTAAACCCTAAACCCTAAACCCTAAACCCTAAACCCTAAACCCTAAACCCTAAACCCTAAACCCTAAACCCTAAACCCTAAACCCTAAACCCTAAACCCTAAACCCTAAACCCTAAACCCTAAACCCTAAACCCTAAACCCTAAACCCTAAACCCTAAACCCTAAACCCTAAACCCTAAACCCTAAACCCTAAACCCTAAACCCTAAACCCTAAACCCTAAACCCTAAACCCTAAACCCTAAACCCTAAACCCTAAACCCTAAACCCTAAACCCTAAACCCTAAACCCTAAACCCTAAACCCTAAACCCTAAACCCTAAACCCTAAACCCTAAACCCTAAACCCTAAACCCTAAACCCTAAACCCTAAACCCTAAACCCTAAACCCTAAACCCTAAACCCTAAACCCTAAACCCTAAACCCTAAACCCTAAACCCTAAACCCTAAACCCTAAACCCTAAACCCTAAACCCTAAACCCTAAACCCTAAACCCTAAACCCTAAACCCTAAACCCTAAACCCTAAACCCTAAACCCTAAACCCTAAACCCTAAACCCTAAACCCTAAACCCTAAACCCTAAACCCTAAACCCTAAACCCTAAACCCTAAACCCTAAACCCTAAACCCTAAACCCTAAACCCTAAACCCTAAACCCTAAACCCTAAACCCTAAACCCTAAACCCTAAACCCTAAACCCTAAACCCTAAACCCTAAACCCTAAACCCTAAACCCTAAACCCTAAACCCTAAACCCTAAACCCTAAACCCTAAACCCTAAACCCTAAACCCTAAACCCTAAACCCTAAACCCTAAACCCTAAACCCTAAACCCTAAACCCTAAACCCTAAACCCTAAACCCTAAACCCTAAACCCTAAACCCTAAACCCTAAACCCTAAACCCTAAACCCTAAACCCTAAACCCTAAACCCTAAACCCTAAACCCTAAACCCTAAACCCTAAACCCTAAACCCTAAACCCTAAACCCTAAACCCTAAACCCTAAACCCTAAACCCTAAACCCTAAACCCTAAACCCTAAACCCTAAACCCTAAACCCTAAACCCTAAACCCTAAACCCTAAACCCTAAACCCTAAACCCTAAACCCTAAACCCTAAACCCTAAACCCTAAACCCTAAACCCTAAACCCTAAACCCTAAACCCTAAACCCTAAACCCTAAACCCTAAACCCTAAACCCTAAACCCTAAACCCTAAACCCTAAACCCTAAACCCTAAACCCTAAACCCTAAACCCTAAACCCTAAACCCTAAACCCTAAACCCTAAACCCTAAACCCTAAACCCTAAACCCTAAACCCTAAACCCTAAACCCTAAACCCTAAACCCTAAACCCTAAACCCTAAACCCTAAACCCTAAACCCTAAACCCTAAACCCTAAACCCTAAACCCTAAACCCTAAACCCTAAACCCTAAACCCTAAACCCTAAACCCTAAACCCTAAACCCTAAACCCTAAACCCTAAACCCTAAACCCTAAACCCTAAACCCTAAACCCTAAACCCTAAACCCTAAACCCTAAACCCTAAACCCTAAACCCTAAACCCTAAACCCTAAACCCTAAACCCTAAACCCTAAACCCTAAACCCTAAACCCTAAACCCTAAACCCTAAACCCTAAACCCTAAACCCTAAACCCTAAACCCTAAACCCTAAACCCTAAACCCTAAACCCTAAACCCTAAACCCTAAACCCTAAACCCTAAACCCTAAACCCTAAACCCTAAACCCTAAACCCTAAACCCTAAACCCTAAACCCTAAACCCTAAACCCTAAACCCTAAACCCTAAACCCTAAACCCTAAACCCTAAACCCTAAACCCTAAACCCTAAACCCTAAACCCTAAACCCTAAACCCTAAACCCTAAACCCTAAACCCTAAACCCTAAACCCTAAACCCTAAACCCTAAACCCTAAACCCTAAACCCTAAACCCTAAACCCTAAACCCTAAACCCTAAACCCTAAACCCTAAACCCTAAACCCTAAACCCTAAACCCTAAACCCTAAACCCTAAACCCTAAACCCTAAACCCTAAACCCTAAACCCTAAACCCTAAACCCTAAACCCTAAACCCTAAACCCTAAACCCTAAACCCTAAACCCTAAACCCTAAACCCTAAACCCTAAACCCTAAACCCTAAACCCTAAACCCTAAACCCTAAACCCTAAACCCTAAACCCTAAACCCTAAACCCTAAACCCTAAACCCTAAACCCTAAACCCTAAACCCTAAACCCTAAACCCTAAACCCTAAACCCTAAACCCTAAACCCTAAACCCTAAACCCTAAACCCTAAACCCTAAACCCTAAACCCTAAACCCTAAACCCTAAACCCTAAACCCTAAACCCTAAACCCTAAACCCTAAACCCTAAACCCTAAACCCTAAACCCTAAACCCTAAACCCTAAACCCTAAACCCTAAACCCTAAACCCTAAACCCTAAACCCTAAACCCTAAACCCTAAACCCTAAACCCTAAACCCTAAACCCTAAACCCTAAACCCTAAACCCTAAACCCTAAACCCTAAACCCTAAACCCTAAACCCTAAACCCTAAACCCTAAACCCTAAACCCTAAACCCTAAACCCTAAACCCTAAACCCTAAACCCTAAACCCTAAACCCTAAACCCTAAACCCTAAACCCTAAACCCTAAACCCTAAACCCTAAACCCTAAACCCTAAACCCTAAACCCTAAACCCTAAACCCTAAACCCTAAACCCTAAACCCTAAACCCTAAACCCTAAACCCTAAACCCTAAACCCTAAACCCTAAACCCTAAACCCTAAACCCTAAACCCTAAACCCTAAACCCTAAACCCTAAACCCTAAACCCTAAACCCTAAACCCTAAACCCTAAACCCTAAACCCTAAACCCTAAACCCTAAACCCTAAACCCTAAACCCTAAACCCTAAACCCTAAACCCTAAACCCTAAACCCTAAACCCTAAACCCTAAACCCTAAACCCTAAACCCTAAACCCTAAACCCTAAACCCTAAACCCTAAACCCTAAACCCTAAACCCTAAACCCTAAACCCTAAACCCTAAACCCTAAACCCTAAACCCTAAACCCTAAACCCTAAACCCTAAACCCTAAACCCTAAACCCTAAACCCTAAACCCTAAACCCTAAACCCTAAACCCTAAACCCTAAACCCTAAACCCTAAACCCTAAACCCTAAACCCTAAACCCTAAACCCTAAACCCTAAACCCTAAACCCTAAACCCTAAACCCTAAACCCTAAACCCTAAACCCTAAACCCTAAACCCTAAACCCTAAACCCTAAACCCTAAACCCTAAACCCTAAACCCTAAACCCTAAACCCTAAACCCTAAACCCTAAACCCTAAACCCTAAACCCTAAACCCTAAACCCTAAACCCTAAACCCTAAACCCTAAACCCTAAACCCTAAACCCTAAACCCTAAACCCTAAACCCTAAACCCTAAACCCTAAACCCTAAACCCTAAACCCTAAACCCTAAACCCTAAACCCTAAACCCTAAACCCTAAACCCTAAACCCTAAACCCTAAACCCTAAACCCTAAACCCTAAACCCTAAACCCTAAACCCTAAACCCTAAACCCTAAACCCTAAACCCTAAACCCTAAACCCTAAACCCTAAACCCTAAACCCTAAACCCTAAACCCTAAACCCTAAACCCTAAACCCTAAACCCTAAACCCTAAACCCTAAACCCTAAACCCTAAACCCTAAACCCTAAACCCTAAACCCTAAACCCTAAACCCTAAACCCTAAACCCTAAACCCTAAACCCTAAACCCTAAACCCTAAACCCTAAACCCTAAACCCTAAACCCTAAACCCTAAACCCTAAACCCTAAACCCTAAACCCTAAACCCTAAACCCTAAACCCTAAACCCTAAACCCTAAACCCTAAACCCTAAACCCTAAACCCTAAACCCTAAACCCTAAACCCTAAACCCTAAACCCTAAACCCTAAACCCTAAACCCTAAACCCTAAACCCTAAACCCTAAACCCTAAACCCTAAACCCTAAACCCTAAACCCTAAACCCTAAACCCTAAACCCTAAACCCTAAACCCTAAACCCTAAACCCTAAACCCTAAACCCTAAACCCTAAACCCTAAACCCTAAACCCTAAACCCTAAACCCTAAACCCTAAACCCTAAACCCTAAACCCTAAACCCTAAACCCTAAACCCTAAACCCTAAACCCTAAACCCTAAACCCTAAACCCTAAACCCTAAACCCTAAACCCTAAACCCTAAACCCTAAACCCTAAACCCTAAACCCTAAACCCTAAACCCTAAACCCTAAACCCTAAACCCTAAACCCTAAACCCTAAACCCTAAACCCTAAACCCTAAACCCTAAACCCTAAACCCTAAACCCTAAACCCTAAACCCTAAACCCTAAACCCTAAACCCTAAACCCTAAACCCTAAACCCTAAACCCTAAACCCTAAACCCTAAACCCTAAACCCTAAACCCTAAACCCTAAACCCTAAACCCTAAACCCTAAACCCTAAACCCTAAACCCTAAACCCTAAACCCTAAACCCTAAACCCTAAACCCTAAACCCTAAACCCTAAACCCTAAACCCTAAACCCTAAACCCTAAACCCTAAACCCTAAACCCTAAACCCTAAACCCTAAACCCTAAACCCTAAACCCTAAACCCTAAACCCTAAACCCTAAACCCTAAACCCTAAACCCTAAACCCTAAACCCTAAACCCTAAACCCTAAACCCTAAACCCTAAACCCTAAACCCTAAACCCTAAACCCTAAACCCTAAACCCTAAACCCTAAACCCTAAACCCTAAACCCTAAACCCTAAACCCTAAACCCTAAACCCTAAACCCTAAACCCTAAACCCTAAACCCTAAACCCTAAACCCTAAACCCTAAACCCTAAACCCTAAACCCTAAACCCTAAACCCTAAACCCTAAACCCTAAACCCTAAACCCTAAACCCTAAACCCTAAACCCTAAACCCTAAACCCTAAACCCTAAACCCTAAACCCTAAACCCTAAACCCTAAACCCTAAACCCTAAACCCTAAACCCTAAACCCTAAACCCTAAACCCTAAACCCTAAACCCTAAACCCTAAACCCTAAACCCTAAACCCTAAACCCTAAACCCTAAACCCTAAACCCTAAACCCTAAACCCTAAACCCTAAACCCTAAACCCTAAACCCTAAACCCTAAACCCTAAACCCTAAACCCTAAACCCTAAACCCTAAACCCTAAACCCTAAACCCTAAACCCTAAACCCTAAACCCTAAACCCT
>NC_040280.1:0-2500 GCF_004118075.2 Vigna unguiculata | reverse complement strand
GCCCCCAAATGAATACCATGAAAGTCTTGGTGCACGAAAGTTTTGAGTTCGGAGGGTTTTGCACATGGCCAAGTTGGTCGGTGCACCGCGGCATAGCTAGAATGGCTTGGTGGGAGTTTTGTGAAAAAATGAAATTCGTGGTTTTTGAGATGTGAGGGTTGGAAAGGCCTCCAAATGCCCCCAAATGAATACCATGAAAGTCTTGGTGCACGAAAGTTTTGAGTTCGGAGGGTTTTGCACATGGCCAAGGTTGGCGGTGCACCGCGGCATAGCTAGAATGGCTTGGTGGGAGTTTTGTGAAAAAATGAAATTCGTGGTTTTTGAGATGTGAGGGTTGGAAAGGCCTCCAAATGCCCCCAAATGAATACCATGAAAGTCTTGGTGCACGAAAGTTTTGAGTTGGGGGTTTTGCACATGGCCAAGGTTGGCGGTGCACCCGGCATAGCTAAATGGCTTGGTGGGGAGTTTTGTGAAAAAATGAAATTCGTGGTTTTTGAGATGTGAGGGTTGGAAAGGCCTCCAAATGCCCCCAAATGAATACCATGAAAGTCTTGGTGCACGAAAGTTTTGAGTTCGGAGGGTTTTGCACATGGCCAAGGTTGGCGGTGCACCACGGCATAGCTAAATGGCTTGGTGGGGAGTTTTGTGAAAAAATGAAATTCGTGGTTTTTGAGATGTGAGGGTTGGAAAGGCCTCCAAATGCCCCCAAATGAATACCATGAAAGTCTTGGTGCACGAAAGTTTTGAGTTGGTGGGTTTTGCACATGGCCAAGTTGGTCGGTGCACCGCGGCATAGCTAAATGGCTTGGTGGGGAGTTTTGTGAAAAAATGAAATTCGTGGTTTTTGAGATGTGAGGGTTGGAAGGCCTCCAAATGCCCCCAAATGAATACCATGAAAGTCTTGGTGCACGAAAGTTTTGAGTTCGGAGGGTTTTGCACATGGCCAAGTTGGCGGTGCACCGCGGCATAGCTAAATGGCTTGGTGGGGAGTTTTGTGAAAAAATGAAATTCGTGGTTTTTGAGATGTGAGGGTTGGAAAGGCCTCCAAATGCCCCCAAATGAATACCATGAAAGTCTTGGTGCACGAAAGTTTTGAGTTGGTGGGTTTTGCACATGGCCAAGTTGGTCGGTGCACCGCGGCATAGCTAAATGGCTTGGTGGGGAGTTTTGTGAAAAAATGAAATTCGTGGTTTTTGAGATGTGAGGGTTGGAATGGCCTCCAAATGCCCCCAAATGAATACCATGAAAGTCTTGGTGCACGAAAGTTTTGAGTTCGGAGGGTTTTGCACATGGCCAAGTTGGTCGGTGCACCGCGGCATAGCTAAATGGCTTGGTGGGGAGTTTGTGAAAAATGAAATTCGTGGTTTTTGAGATGTGAGGGTTGGAAAGGCCTCCAAATGCCCCCAAATGAATACCATGAAAGTCTTGGTGCACGAAAGTTTTGAGTTCGGAGGGTTTTGCACATGGCCAAGTTGGTCGGTGCACCACGGCATAGCTAAATGGCTTGGTGGGGAGTTTGTGAAAAATGAAATTCGTGGTTTTGAGATGTGAGGGTTGGAAGGCCTCCAAATGCCCCCAAATGAATACCATGAAAGTCTTGGTGCACGAAAGTTTTGAGTTGGAGGGTTTTGCACATGGCCAAGTTGGTCGGTGCACCGCGGCATAGCTAATGGCTTGGTGGGGAGTTTGTGAAAAATGAAATTCGTGGTTTTTGAGATGTGAGGGTTGGAATGGCCTCCAAATGCCCCAAATGAATACCATGAAATCTTGGTGCACGAAAGTTTGAGTTCGGAGGTTTTGCACATGGCCAAGTTGGTCGGTGCACCGCGGCATAGCTAGAAGGCTTGGTGGGGAGTTTTGTGAAAAAATGAAATTCGTGTTTTTGAGATGTGAGGGTTGGAAAGGCCTCCAAATGCCCCCAAATGAATACCATGAAAGTCTTGGTGCACGAAAGTTTTGAGTTCGGAGGGTTTTGCACATGGCCAAGGTTGGCGGTGCACCACGGCATAGCTAAATGGCTTGGTGGGAGATTGTGAAAAAATGAAATTCGTGGTTTTGAGATGTGAGGGTTGGAAGGCCTCCAAATGCCCCAAATGAATACATGAAATCTTGGTGCACGAAAGTTTTGAGTTCGGAGGGTTTGCACATGGCCAAGGTTGCGGTGCACCACGGCATAGCTAAATGGCTTGGTGGGAGATTTTGTGAAAAATGAAATTCGTGGTTTTTGAGATGTGAGGGTTGGAAAGGCCTCCAAATGCCCCAAATGAATACCATGAAATTCTTGGTGCACGAAAGTTTTGAGTTCGGAGGGTTTTGCACATGGCCAAGTTGGCGGTGCACCCGGCATAGCTAGATGGCTTGGTGGAGATTTTGTGAAAAAATGAAATTCGTGGTTTTTGAGATGTGAGGGTTGGAAGGCCTCCAAATGTCCCAAATGAATACCATGAAAGTCTTGGTGCACGAAAATTTTGAGTTCGATGGTTTGCACATGGCCAAGTTG